>NW_020312328.1:0-12168 GCF_002999335.1 Cyclospora cayetanensis | reverse complement strand
GCTGCCCTTAGCACCGGCCACAGTTGATTGGGCAACACAAATTCTACGAGGCCCTCTGCGGGGTCACCACGAATGTCTGCTCCAGCATCTTCGAGAAAGTCGGCAGGAGCTGCAAGCAAGTGACTCCTCAGTGACCATTCGACACAATAGCTTTGAACAGGAATGCAAACTCGCATTCACGGATGCAGAAGAGAAGTTACAGGTGGGTAGCCGCGTCAGACCTCGTTGCTTCTACGCGCAGAGTAGTTCATCGGCTGTCTCGAGCATTCTTGCCGACAAACACCTGGTGGCTTGTGGCCTCTGTTTACTGTCCGACGATCCTTCGGATTGCGCTATTTTTATGACAGTGCATCCTTTGCTTGAGAGTTTGCAGACCCTCTCTCCGCGGCACTCAATGTCTCCTCTACCGGCTGCTGCTGCAGTGAACACATTTTGTGCATCGACGCCAGTGTCTGCTTCAAAAGGCCGGAACGTCACGGCTTCCGGGGGATCTGGGCCACAAGCTGAAGGATGCAATCCACGCATGTCAGGAAAGCGCCTGGCGGAAGCGTCACTTGAGCAAGAAACGCTCTCGAGGGTCTCTACAGAAGCATCAAATTCTGAGAAACCCGTCGAAGGACCACAGCCTCCCTGCAGCTGTAGCCTGCGAGTGGCCTTAGTCGAAGGAGCCAGCCGCGCATGTGACCCCGCACCTGACTGCCTTTGCCAGATACGGACAAGTCCTGTGGCCTCTAGTGTGGGCTCCACAGTACGTAATATGGTGACTGAGGCGGAGTTTTGGGAGTGCCCTGTAACTCGAACCTCATCACCGGATCATAGGGAGGAAGCCAATACGGCGGCTCCAGCGGAACAAAGTGCTTTGGCAGTTTTAGGTGCTCCACTGCACTTTCTAAAAGGGGAAGATACCGATGCAGGTGTCTCGGGGTTTTTCAGAGAAGAGGCAGCAGATGGACAGGAGGAAATTTGGGAGCCTGCACCTCTGGTGCTCGATGACGTCAACCAGGGGGCTGGGGGCTGGAGTGCCACATCCCTGCTGGGGAGTGCGGGCAGTCCAGCGTACACGCGGCAGCCTTCAAACAGAGCGCAGCAGAGCACCTTGTTCGTTCGGAGGCTTGAAAGTCCGGTCCAGCAGCTGGGATGCCGACGTGTAGTGTCGTCATCTTTGAATTGGAGTGGAGGCAGCACTTTCCTTGATGACGTTCGGACTGGGAAATGCGGCGATTTCTGGGCGTCGTGGGCCTTACAGCCACCCACCTCGAACTCGTCGGAAGTTTCTTCAAGTGAACTCACGAGGTCGGGCCTTTCCGCAGTGAGCAGAGGCATGCAGGCTGCGGAAACGGTTGCTGCTTCCTGTGTTACTGAAACAGCGAAAACGAGCTCCTCACAGGTGGCCTTCGAGCGGTCGCACGGAGCAGAGCATCGAGGTGGTATGCTGCCCGCCATGCGCTCAGAGAACCCCTGCGGTAAGCCCTCCAGAAATAAAGCATCACCGTCGCAGAGTGAGAATGAGAGGGCGGCTTCCCCACATGGAACGGCAGTTGCAGACTTCTTGGGGGAAGGTTGCGCGCTGTCACCTTTTGCAGAGACTCGAGCTTCTACGAGTGCATCTCGAGAGCGAGAATCATTCCTCTTCCCACTTTATTCTGCTTCCTCTGAGGCGAGCCGGAGCTTTTCTCCACAGGTAAGGCATCCAAAGCGGACGGATCCAGCGATTTCTCAACGTGCATGGGCCCCAGGCAGGGGAAACCGATGCGTGGCTTCCGTCATTCAAAAAGCACCAACCACCCACAGTGCATTACAGACTGCCCCGAGAGAGTCTGAGCGGATGGATCCCGGCTCCTTGGAATCTCAGATTTTTTCTCCTCATACTCACAAAAATGCTCCGGAAAGATTGGACATGAAGGAAGGCACAAAGCCACCACAGTCACGAATTGAGCAGGGCCAGAGCCGGATGAACCCGAGTAGCAGCCGAGCATCAAAGCGGTATCCTGGGAAGCTGTTGCCACTTCTCTTGGTCATCGCCGTTGCGTGTCCCATAACACTTTTCATAGGAACGGCGACTGCGTCCATAGTAGATGTGGGCGCTGGTTTGGGACTAAGCCGGTCTCTGAGAACGGCATTTGAACGATCTTCGTGTGATTTATTGGCGAAGAGAGATTCTAGAGGCGCCTTTTCCCGATGTGGAGGACGAATTATCGTTCGAAGGGAGATCTTAAGAACTCTTGAGAACGTCGTTTGTCCATCCAGGGGCGTCCCTAAAAGCTGCAGAAGGCTCCCGGGACTGTTTGTTGTGAGAGCGGTTGCCCTCCCTCAGCTTAGCAAGCCTCCCACGAGCCACATAATTCAGGTGCCTTCTTATCTTTGTGGCGCTTCGCAAGTGGTTAGCAAGGGCTGCACAGCTGAAGGGAGGCAGATGCAAGCCTCAAAGGTAAGAGTCATGGATATGCTGACCAATCTTTCTCACTGCGGAAACCCAGTGGTCGGCTGCCATATGGACTCCGCCTGGCTGCCCGCGCCGTACAGTCTCTGTATGCGTCGAGCAGTTCGCGTTGCGGCAGTGAAACCAAAGTCCCGTGGATCTATTGACAAGCGTTTTAAGGTTACTGCCACAGGCAAGCTCCTCTACAAACGGCCAGGCTTGCAGCACAACGCACATTCCAAGTCTGGGGCGAGGCGCACTAGGCTCCGTCGTGTGGCGGCCTTGAAGCCAAGCCATATTTCACGGCTTCTTGGGCCCTTAAGTCTACACCCTTAGCAAATGCTTCTTCTCACTATCAGCATGACAGCAGTTTGGTCTCCCTTGTTCCTTTGCTTCTTGGGAGTTACAAAGCCACACTCTGAGAGTCGATGTATGGCTAGCCCTGCTGCAGCAGTGATGTCCTCGGCCACCGAATATAGGTCTGTCGCGTCGAGCACTCCTGTGCCCACCTATTACAATTTGGCTGAGTGGTGGGTGCAAGTTTGTGCTGGCAGCTGATAATATTGCTCTGGAATTTTTTGGTGCAGAACGTGTTGAATCCGGTTCCCTTCATGGTTAAAATACTCCTCATCAGCATATGATACTTCACTGGGGGGGCGGTGTCACGTTGGCTTGCCCGGGGTATTGCACGTGACGTTTGGCTCAACGGTATTTAATTGGAGGAAACGCGGAGGTATCCATACAGTGCGTTACCCCGTAGGATTGCCTCACCTTTGGCACGTAGAGGTGGATCACTTTTTTTTGTAAATGAACATAACTTATTGATGGCGGCAGGAATAATCATTTTGCTGTATTTTAATGCGATCTTAAAGTGACCAATGTCTAGCGTTCATTACTACTAAGCCATTACACTTAACCCAGTGTTCACTGCTCCTGCAGTCCTATTACTGAAGGCAAGTCTATACAGCGTCATATTTCGGCAATTTTCAAGCGACCAGAATAAAACAATTATTGGGTGCAGGGTGCTCCAGATTATTCGTGTGAAAGTCATTACCAAATGCGCTGAGGAACGTCCATGATATTCCTGAGTCTCCAGGTGTCCACGGTCATGCGAGGCCCTCCGTTCGTGACCATTCATGCTCTGATTTCCGAATAACCTACCCATAATGGTTAAGAGACGCAGATCACGGGGAAGTGTGCACTTCAAGGTAACTCCTGTCAATATAAGGCTGGTCAAGAGTCAATGCAAGCCGCCCTTTTACAGGCATAAGAGCAATTTGATCGTCGAAGATTGCCATTCGGGGTCTGCTCTTGGGTTGCCGTTTCGGCCGCATCTGTGGGTTCATGCCTCCTTGCCTGTATATTCATAATGTATTGCGCATTGGAGCCCCAAACCCTAGTCCCTGCGAGTCCTGTTTACGCTTGAAGCTCCTTCAAACAAAGAAATTTCCTCTGAAGGTGTCAACTGCACCGCAACAACGCGAGCGCACCAGCTCTGTTGAACTACACAATTCGAATCTTCACGAATATCAGTGCATCTTGTGCTGTGTTAGCTGCCCAGGCGCCATCAACCAGAGCTGTGCTGCACATTCTAGCACGTATCTAGTACTTTTTCCCAGCATAATCGGAACAGTATATCTCAAGTGGAAGCGAGAGGCTCTTTTATCCCCCTCAGTTTAACTTGTTTTACTTTTTTGTGGTACTAAGCACTCCCATCTAGCCTTCCCACTTTTAGGCTTGAATATTGGTGAGCTGCAGAAGACTCCAGCTTTCTTCTATAGGGCATCACGTGGCTGCTGTAGACCTCCAACTATTGTCTCTTATTACCACGGTCATTTAGACTAAAGCAGGTCGCCTCAAAGAGCTTCTCTACTATCTGTTCGTTGGTAAAGTTGGCCCGGTAGACCATATTTAGCACTCCTTCGATGGCCACCATACAGCGGTCATCAGCCCCTGAAGAGCTTCAAATCTCCAGAAATGTATCAGACTAAGCTACATTTTCTTCCGTTATACTTATATCACATGAGAATGAAAAAGGAATCGACTGCTTGGTTTGTTTGTTCATATATCTTTCATACTGCAGAGCAGCGATAAATTGTGGTAAGGAGACACAAAGTTATTTGCATGTGCGCTAGTGGTACATGCACCTAGCTAGAAAGCTTGGAGTGCTTAGAGGCTGCTGCTGCGCGCACCATAGCTGTCTCGGTCCCTTCGTGTCTGGAACTTTGAGGGTGGAGGCACGAGAACGCGGGAGTTCGTTCAAGGAACACTCAATAGCGCTCTATTAGGCACGTATTCATTGGAGAGGCTAGTGTGGCAATATGGAGATTTGGGATGCGACGGTGGAGTTGGTAGCACCGCATGGTTCAATGCAGCCGCTCACTGCTCATGCACTGGTTGTAGATGCAGTGGGATGTCAGGCTTCCCTGCAACAACAGCCACATATCGATCAAAGTAGTTAAAAATTCAGTACTTTGATCTTCCTTGGCAACACTTTGGGGAAATACCACGTGACAATGAAAGTATACGGTGGCACAAAAGCCTGTCGAGGTGCCAGAGGCCGGTCTCCAAGCCAGAAAGAACACAGGAGCCTCATAGCTGGTAGAGGAGATTGAGGGGCAGGCAAGCGATTCTTCAAAGAGGGGAAGTGTGGCCATTGTACCAGCGCTTTTGGGCATGACCTGGTGCTGGTGCCAGAAAAGGACGGAAGGTGGAGCACGTGAGTGAGCTCTAAATTCCGAACAGGATTATTGTGAAGCGAGGTTACCTGATGCCTCATATTGGTCAATTAGTATCTGAGAAAATACACGGAGCACGCTCTCCTCGGCATTGTCTTCATAAAACTTTCTCACAAGCTCCCTATTCACCCAGGCAACAGACGCAGAACGATAACCCCCCCTCGTTCTCGTTAAATGAAGTACACCGGTATGACGCTAGAACTGTTTAATGCCATAGTTGGGCTGCAAAGGCGAGTTATGGGGAGCCTTAATAGAATTTTCAAGGACAGCTGGGTGCTTTATGTGTACAACTGCTTATTGCAGAGTAGCGGTTATGGGACACAAGGAAATGCAGTGTTGCGCGCGTCTGCGCTAGACTCGATGGGCAAAAAGCTCTGAATGATCAGAAAGCCCGTAGGGTGCAGCTTCGCGCATTCTAGGTGTCCGTCGCCTTTGATTTCTAGACCTCGAAGGGGCATCGACAGACGGAAGCAAGATTTTTTTTGCAAATACTCGACAGTTTCCTATTAGGTTTGTATTGAGTGTGGAGTTTGATATCTCCCTACGGAGACCTTGACTGGAGTATTACGAGGCAATTACTTTTTTTCTAAATTAAAGGCTGCGACTTTTCCCCGCTACTTAATATCACTCTACATGATTCCAACCTGAAAGGTGATCTGAAAACTAATTTGTTAGTAGTTGCTAGCCCCGTGCATTCCAGACATCTGCATGCCAGTTGATAAAGTGAGCACATCGACCACCGTGCAGTTTGCACAAAAAAGCTAGCCCTGCGATAGAAAAAGGATCGTATGAGGGCGACAGAGCCATGCGAGCAAAGCTTAGGTAGTTTCTTATACGAAAACCCTAGGTGATGAACTCATTCAGCGTAGCTTGCCCAGCTGCAGAGTGCACAAATTCAGTGTGGGCTCACCTCACAAATGGGCAAAACATCACAGCGGCTGCAATATGGATTGCCTGTTTTTACGCCCTTGAATGGGTTATGCGGCTTTTGCTGCAAGTCTAAGAGTGTCTCCTGAAAAGCGACCCGAGCTGCGACACGAACAGCTTTCGTGAGCATTCCTGTCACGAATAAAGCTCCTGCGCACCTTCCTTCTTGTACAGAACACTATTGTAGAATTTGGTAATAAGTGAGATGCATAGATATATCATGGCAAGGCACGATTTATTGTGTATCTGTGAAAATTTTTAAAGGGGCAAGACAGTTGCGCATGTTTCGTAGCAGTGGGGATCGAACATGCAGCCCTACCTCATCCACCGTGTTGTACCGCCGAAGAGATTCCACATCCAGAAATATAGTGTGTTTTGGCTTTTCACTTGGAAAGCGAATCTGTTCAACTTCTTCACCGGGCTTCCATGCACAGTTCATCGACATTAGCATTGAAGTCAACAGGTGCAGTGACCAGGACTTGTGCGCGCTCACTAACAGATAAAACCAACATTCTAATGAAAGTTACCCCTCCACTCTCCCATGGTTATAATACGTCTATGGATGGGCATGTATGCAGCTAGTGGAATATGGCAGACATCTCAGCAACGTCCTTAAAGGCAAAACAGGTCACACCACCTTGTTTTTTCGTGCTGTCCTTCTCCATATGGTAGGGGGGCGCCGAATACGTAGCACAGCAACTACCGGCAAACTACGGCTATCAACTGCAAACCGCCAGGGGCACATTTGTGCTCCAGATTTAGCTTTGTCCGGCGGAGCAATCTCTAGATGCAGCACGGAACAGATGGAAAGCATCGTGGGCTCGTTGGAAGCTCGATTTTTAAGAAGCTGTAATCCAGCCCGCTGCTGTCCTAGAGCGGTAGCTGTCTTCGTTCTTTTTGCAGCAGCAGTGTGCCTTTGCACAGCAGGAGCGTCTGCAGCACTTGTGCCACGTTTTTGCCGGCACCCGTTTCCAGCAGCGGCCGTGTCGAACCAGGCACGTCGGCGAGTTAGTTCCAAGTTCTTAAGCCCCACATTATCGTCTTGCTCTAGCATTGATTGTACCTTGCAGCCACCTCAGCTGCCGCTGGCTCTAATACCTTTCTGGGCTGCGCCACCCCCCGAGTTTTCCGAGGCATCGTTATCAGGGGAATGGTCCCTCCGAGGAAAATTGCAGGATCTACCAGAAGGGCATACAGCAGGCACATCTGAAAGGGATTCAGCTGCAGAATCAGTGAGAGCAGCTGCTGGTCCTCGTGCAGCAACAGACTTCCTTCGAGTATGGGATGCTCTGCATAGTGGCAAGCACCTTTCCCTGTACCTGTCTAGCGACCGCCTAGCAACCTTACGCATTCCCTCCTTCTGCCCCATGGTCAGCTACACTTTCAAAGGTATTTGGCAAGTGAGAAGGCGACCGTTACAACCTCCGCTCATGGAGGTAGAGCTAGGATTTCCTCCTGGCAGTCCGGAAGTCATTTTGGCTCTAAGTGCTCC
Organism: Cyclospora cayetanensis; assembly: GCF_002999335.1. NCBI lineage: Eukaryota > Apicomplexa > Conoidasida > Eucoccidiorida > Eimeriidae > Cyclospora > Cyclospora cayetanensis. The sequence goes on along the minus strand of NW_020312328.1, from coordinate 4,592 downwards.
TCTCAAGTCGGGTTCCTGGATACCTCACGTACCGCAGGCAGGGCCAGGAGAGGTGACGATTTCGTTTTCTCCCTTCCTCCCATGGAAGAGCCGTCGAGTTTTGGCGGTGGAAATATGTCCCCAAACTAACGAAGCGACTGTAGATGGTTTGTTGCAGTAAATTTGAATGATTGCACGTAGCGGCGCCCTAGCTGTCCCTCTCCCCCAATCTCTCGAACCCTGAGGAGCGCGGAGAGCGGGAAGGCGGGAGTCCTTTTGAATAAAATAAATAGCTTCCTATCAGGTTTTATCGAGTCTGCAGTTGAGCGTCTCCCTACGGAGACGTAGAGGAAGCGCTACATTCCACCTGGAACTTCGCCAAATGGAAGCCTTTCTAGGGTTCTGGACAAGTGGACAAGCTCCGCTGGCATGTCTGTTACCATTGAGTAACAAGTGAAAACGACCTCTATATTGCCCTTCCATCCCCGCCCATCTGATGGGCTATGCTCCCTTGCGTGCATTTCGGTTTCCGCGAGTATTACCAAGGTCCTAAGACTGGTTTGGTGTAGGTGTTCAGAATTCTTTCCATCTGCGAAAAATCTGCAGCACCAACCGGTATAGCAGTACTGCGCGTATTCTGGCACGAAGTACCTGAGCGTCCGTGTGCTGGCTGACACGCCATGCCCACTACATCGATCCTTGTGAAGTGCTTCTCTTTCCCATGGCCACCACTTTACCAGCATCCAAGCAGTTCGCTTTTTGCCCTCTACGAGTAACGCCACATTGCACATCAAGGCTCATCGAGAACTGACTATATGCCAAAGATGCAACGGGAACAACACAAAGAACTTCGGGATTTCGCCCTTCGTATACGGATGCCATGTGCAGCTAGCTCTGAGTGCTCAACATGTGCAGTAACACGAACTGTAGCTGTCCTTCTCCGCTCATTTAGAAAAAGCTGAGGGGCATGGGCCAGAGGCAGAGCGTGGGTGACCCAGTGCCCACCCACATATTCTGGTAGCTACTAGTATGAAATACCAATTCATCGGTACTACAGGACTGGAGCTAGGAAAATTGGTTGGCAGTTAGCCGCTGGTAACGGAATATACGGCTACAAGGCCGCAGTTTCCCGGACTAGGGTAAATGATCCGACAGTTTGTTGAAGGTAGTAATGCTAGTATGAGTCTGACAGGTGCAGCCTCCTAATGCGCTAGCGGAGAAGCAACGGTGTATTTTTGGCAGTTCGCAACGGGTCAATTCTATAATAATAGCGTCGCCATCGCGACTAAGTGCAAAGCGTCAATGTTTCGTCGTATCAGACTCCTACTGAATTACATCTTTGTCAGCGTGCAACAAGTACCAGCGTTGACAACCATAGTCGATTGCAGATGTGCATATGTCCTATGCGGGGCCCAGCCCACTAACCATTGGGCCCAACGCGGTACTTTGAACATAGGGGGTAATGCGCCATAGTAAAAACGGAGGGGGAGCATGTGGATTTGCCTGGAAAAAATGTAGATTTGAGCAGCGGGGTGCTGCAAGGGGCACAGGAAAGCGCGAGCAGGTCGTTGCTCGGAGCACATAACAGTGCCCATCATTGCTCTCCATCGTTCGTCATCAGCACCACCATAGGAAAGGGATTGCTTCACAATGCTCACGAAATGCCCTGGGAGTATTTAGATACAACACGCATGGGGGTGACGCATCAACAAACCCTAGGAGTTACACAATCAGCTTCCTACAAGCGACAAGAGCAGGGCTTGATAGCCAGGACAACCATATGAAACTGGTGGTCTCGGGAACACAAGCCTCAAAACTCTTCCGCAGCTGAGAAGCGTTCTCTGGGTGCACTGAATGCACGACCGACCGAACAGGGCAGCACTAATTGCATTCAGTACAAACACGGCACAACGGGAATCTACAGCAAACATGTGGGCCTGTTGCCTCGATGATATTGCGGAAGCTATAACAAATACTGTAAGACACAAAGTCGAATAAGGATGAAATACACATAAGCTGTTGGCGCTGTACTTGCATAACCGTGCAGAAATTGCTAGGGAGAGCATTCTGTGTGGCCGCCATGTGCTGGTTTTTCAGCTAAGCACAGAGATCATGAGATCTGGCCTCAGCAACGCGAGTTGTAACAGTTATCCCAACACTTTGTCAAAAAGTTAGTGAGTCCATTGGGAGCGCGTTCCTACGCACTCTCGGAACTACAGGTCTTGCCCTGCATGTACCTCGCAAACACAAAAGTTCCGCGCCTTACTCCATGAGAAAACGAGATTGGCAGTCGAATTAAGCGTCTAGAGTACCCCCGCATCTCCGACAAGCTTCCGCTCTTTCGTGCAGTTCCGGTGTCATCCATGTACACTTCGCAACCGCTGTTACTTGTAGGCCCCGTATTCTCTGGAACCGTGAACCGCGAACCTGGATCCGCCCCAGTACGACGGCGATAATGGAGCATTCGTCTATAGCGCCGTCGCGTTGCTGGCTTTGGGATACCTGCTGCTGTACAGGGGGGAGTCGCTACTGAAGGGTAACGATGGGGGAGCAGCCGCCGGCTTACACGCCGCCTGAAGCCAACGCAATGCGACTTTTCTGACTCGCGTTGTAGTGGCTCGGCGTTTTGTCGCTGTGTCCGAGAATAGTACTTGTTGAATCGCTTGGAACGAGTTGGTTGGGATACCGAATCGCACTTTTCCAGCAATCGCTGTTCTGAACAGCTGTTAGTACCTGACACTGAGCTGCATAGGGATCGCACCACCCGTTTCAACATTCGCGACTCCACGGTCCGAGATGCCTGTGACGCGACTATCAATCTTCCAGTATCGCCTCGGTGCCTCTGTGTAATATCCACAAGGGGGCTTAAGTAAACAGGCGACGTTCCATCATGGCTTCCCGCAGTATCTGCATCCTGCGGTCGACTGGCTATCTCCGGCTGCTGAGTGCCGGACATGACGCCACACAGGACTGACCCGCTCTCATCGTCGGGGTTATCGCTGAAAAGCAGAGCACTCCCAGAGGAGCTGCTTTCTCTCGCAGAGTATATTGAAACACTTGGCGAGGGTTCAGGTGTAACAGGCAACAAGAATTGTGAGGACTTCTGAAGAGGAATCCTAGGACCAGCCAAGCGTAACTTTGCGATGCTGGATTCTATGCCTCGAACTTCACTGCCAGCAGTAAAGCTAGGCCCGCCGACACTGGATTTTGGTGCGAGTTTTGGAGTCGGGGTCGCCCCTAACTCGGATTGGCGATCCAATGGTTTTGCACTCTCTTCGTTGGGCTGGCAGGCCCGTATCTCTGACTTGGGAGTACCACTCAATGACTCCCACTGAGGACGCGAGTAGGTACAGCAAGTGGGAGATCCCCAGTTTGGGGAGCATCTGCAAGCTGGTGCACTCTGCCACGTGCAGGCCAAAGGGGTTCCTGACGCCTTTTCGGGAATGGTAATGGTGCAAAGCGATGTCGTCATGGGGCTGCCTTCCAATGAACTGGAACATGGAGAATGCGGATGCTGCAGTGGTATCGGCGTACCTGGCTGGAAAGTTTTGCATTGTGTAGGTGGCTGGGATTCCTCCGCTGGAGCATACGACCTACTCCGCAAGGGTGGAGAGAATGCCGTTCTAGGTTCTACCGTACTGTCTTTCTTCTGCCACTCCCCAACGACTCCAAACAGCTGCTGCAAGTTTGTTGCTCTGACACCAAGGGACGGAAAGTTCGGAGCCTGAGCTGCCGGGACGCTTCTAGGTAGTACGGGCAGAGAGTCCACAGCTCCTGCCGGTGAACCATGGCACCTCTGAAGAGCCCAGTAGGCACGTACATGTGCTGACGTAGGAATCCTCACTGAAGCATCATGCTTCTTACAATGCCTGGAAGGTGGAGCAAACGTTTTAGGCCGTTCAGCTTGTGGCTCCAGCTCGGGATGACACTGCAGCGCGCAGTTGTCTGCTTGACGCTGCGAAGGCTGGATGGGTGGAGCATCCACTGGCCCCCGTCGTCCATCACCACTCACAATGCCAGGCTTTGAATGCTCCACTGCCACGAAGGGCGCAACATTGTGTCCAGAGGTAGGTCTTTTTTTCTGGCACATGGCAATGCCTCCATTGAGACTGTCAGTCTCTTCTGCCCAGGATGCGTCACCGTGTGTTGACTCCTTGGCAACCCCGTGTTCTTCAGGCGCATCGTTGTAGGGTGAATTAAGGGGTGCAGGAGATTCGGAAGCATGAGTAAGAGGCTCGAGATCCAGCTCCCCCAAAAATGGTGCTTCCGCTATGGGCTGGCCTGAAGCCGGATGTAGCGGAACAACAGAGGCGCTTGCAGGTTCTACGCAGGAACGCGTAGGGCACTGCGTCGCAGAGGCTGTCTGTGGAACAGCTTCTGGAGAGACAGTGCCAGACAGCGCATAAGCAAGAAGCCCTTGGCATGACTGCGAAGCAACATGGTTCGTTGGGGATTCCGGAGGTTGCTCTGGCAGAAGCGTTGAACTGCAGGCTCGCGTCAGATTCTCCTGCCGACTTTCTCGAAGATGCTGGAGCAGACATTCGTGGTGACCCCGCAGAGGGCCTCGTAGAATTTGTGTTGCCCAATCAACTGTGGCCGGTGCTAAGGGCAGT
>NW_020312327.1:0-12197 GCF_002999335.1 Cyclospora cayetanensis | reverse complement strand
CGTCAGCCTCTTGTGTCCAGGCCAGAGACTGGGCTTCTGCGTTAGGTCAGTCAAAGCTTGTGCGTTGCGAGCAAAGCGAGGAATGAAAGTTCGGCAATAAAATGCAAGCCCATAAAGCTGTGCACCATCTTTGTAACTGCCATTGTGGATCACAGTTTTGTGCCTGTCGTCAAGGTGAGTGGTGATTTTTGAAAAGGCACTGTGGAGAGAAATGTTAAATTAGGCTGTCGATACTAGTGGTTCTTCAGGCAAACCGCCAATATGAGGCACCAAACAGTTGTTTCATAGTGATCCTGTTCAGGTACTCAAAGCTGTTGCCCATGCAGTGTCTTCCAATTTTCCCGGTGGCAACACTGGGCTATGCCCAGGGGCGCTACCTAATTCCTGCACTTTCTCTTTTCCAACAAATTATCCACCTGCTGCTCATTCTCCTCTAAATGCTAAGAAGGCTCCTGGCACTGCGAGACATAGCTGAGGGCAGACCCGGTAATTAGCCTAATTCGGTACACTGGACGACGTGCAGATGGCCAGCCTGCTCGCAGCTCGTATTTACTTAGCATGAGCTGAGTGTTTTTTTGAGACTTGCCCTATTCCACAGTTTCTCTGCCTACAGTTCAATCAGCTCGCCCACAAAAACCAGCTGTTTACTCAATAAGATGGGATGCATGCGTTGATTCGTCACTCATCACTACCCCGCTGGGCTTCGTGCATAATGACTCTGGCTGAGCTCAGCGAGGTACCAACTCTACCTCGTTGAGCATAGTAGATCATTGCGGTGTGGTTGTACTACCGCAGGACTGATCAGGAGTTGGTTTCTAGCTGCAAGTTGATCCTCTGTAGTCCCGTTCACTGTTTCAATGCCTGCAGGGGGGCTTAATGTTTCCTTGATGAACCTTGTTTGCTCATTAAGCAGACTGCTTCCACTGGACTCAGTCCCGTTGCTCAAGTTCTAAGGCGGTTTGTGTTCGCATGCAGGTCCGACTTGTGCTGGCCCAGTTTCTATAATGCGAGCAGGTGTGCTGCAGTGACGCTGTCTGGGGCCCTTTAGGAGCGTGCATACCCCGGCTTTCTTTGCCCATCCCCCCTAGCCTCTACGCTAGGGCCGGTTGACAGTCTCGACACCTACAGATTTAAGATCCCAGCTTGGCCCTTCCTTTCAGCCAAACACCACGGGCTGTGCTAGTTGGCTCCTGAATCCTCAGGTACACTTGTGGAAGCCCCACCCATTGGCTGTTTGGTCGTTGAGCTGCTGCTGATTCCGCTACCACACTATATGAAAGTTCGTGTAGACTTGAGATCATCAACTGACAAAGCAGCCTTTGTGTTTTCGTTGAGGCTTTTACTAATTGAAGTTTCACACTGATCGATCCGCCGAACTAATCATAGCTTTTCGTGCTTCAGCTTTCTCAGAGCTCCGCGCACTTGCTGCTACGTTGATCTCAATAGAAGCCGATGAGCCATGGCTTGTACGAAAGCTTGAACTGGAGTAATCCCTGCATGCAGACGACACCTTCTGCATATATGGAGTCACCATTCAAGTGCTAAGCACTGTTTTCATCCAATACACATATCGCAAGAGCCGCGTTTTTGCGATCTTAAAGGTAAAAAGCTAGGTACAGCTTCAACCGGCTCATAAAATCTCCAACTACTTACCCATCCTTACTATTGTTACACTTTTCCGGCTATACTCACATCGTCGTATCCATTCACGTTAACTCGCCTACCAAGCAATGCCTTTTCACCAGGTGTGAAGCTACTGCTTTTACATCGGCTTGCAGGCCAGACTCTGCCCCCCCTCATAGGCGCTGTGCCAGCGTCAGCGTCCATTTCCACACAGCGTGATCTCCAAACTGCTGCAAAGAAAACAAGATTGGCGAAAAATCAGCCACCTTCATCAATCTCAGAGAATCGTTGTAGGGAAAACTGATATCGCACTACATTCGCAGCCAGTGGCCAAGCGGGGAACAGCTGCATCAAAATATGGCGTGCTACCAACTGTAACGCTGCAACTATGATCTCCGTAGAGTAATACTTGCATCCAGACTCAATACAACTTCAATGCAAGTTGTGAAGTGCTCTTAAAGAGCTTTCGCTTTTCCTCGCAAGTGCTCCCCAGAGTTCAGGCGTGAGGGGAGACGATATGCTAGGGTGCGCGTAGCTAAATCCTCCAAGCAGACCGACCAGTCAAAACTAGTGGTACACAACATTTGGCGCAGATGTATACTACATAGCGTCTTCTAATATCGAGTTAGCACTACTCGGCAACTAACAAGATATTTGTACAGGCAAGCCAATTATTCAATCCTTTACAATTCCCAGTCATGTATAACTAGTGCAGTAGAAAAGACCTTAGGGTAGCACCCCATCTGCCATAAGGTGCAGCGCCTCTAGAAAAGTGCAAACCCCCACCCACCCAACGCAAAAGACGCCGTCTCCTGAAATACACTTCGGTTTTAAAAGAAAATTCCTCTATCCACGCTTGTATGTCACCATCCTTGGGGTGGCATGTGAAATTCATGGTTTACAGTTTCCAAGAGCAAAATCTAGATCCTCCGGAATAAAGCCTGTGACCGAGCCAGCGCTCCACTTCTCCATAGAGTAAACGTTTCCGCAACGTTCCATACAAAAGTTTAGACTTACCCAATGAGCGTCTGGGGCAGGGTGAGAATAGAATGCACAGCTAGGTCATGCCCGGTTTCAGAGAGGGAGGCAAAACGAGCTGGAGGATTAATACACAAGGGGGAATACACAGTGAAAATTCGGGTACATGTTATTTCTCAGCAGCTTAGTGCTCGGCCGCTGCATCTGGAGGGAGGTTAGCGCCCAGCAGTACACCATGCAACGCCACACCCTATGAAGATCACCGCAGCTGTACGCGCTAGTGGAGCTGTGATTGGCTGCAACGGTAAGTGCAGATGGCGAGTCCTTTTGCAATGCACAGAGTGTGGAATTGAATAGCTGGCGTAGTAATTCTGCCCTCAAACTTCGGAGGGACCCTGGTTTGCTGCACTGCAAAGCAGGCTACGATACAGAGTGCTGTGAATAATTGCTACAAGGCTACCACACGTAGTGCCCGCTCCTCAGATCAAGGCGTTTTCATTTATGAGAGGCACTGAAATGCAGGGAAAATAAAACTAGCAGTGATGGATGCCATGCAAGTCAAGTAGAAACAAACAAGAAACGACCTCACAGTTAGCGCCTTTGTACCTTTTGCATTCAGAGCATCTATTATTCGTGAGCACTGCCACCTTCCTTACCGTTCATTATGCTCAGCCGGAACAGAGCCTGCAGCGGTTGTGCCAAGATTGGAGCAAGATACGCCACCTTCACCGCCCCCCACATCCGTGAGGTACCTGCAAGACTGTGTTATTGTCAACTGTAGGCAATGAATTGCTGTCTCAATATGCCGTAGAAGATTAGGAGGCCGTAGAGGGAGCCGGGAATTACGTAAAGGCAGAATAAATCTGCCAGCTTTCCTACACAGAGCCTCAGCCTGCTTGACTCCATCTTTGAGCGCCTGTGCTTCGAAATCCTGAAAATCAATCTCACCAAGCAGATGAGAGAGCTTCCCATTCACGCTTTTCAGCCTTGCGAGCAACACGACCGCCAACTGCAAAATTATTCGTCTTTCACTATTCTGAATAACCCTTGTGCGTTGAGACAGGCCACGTAAAGTAGTACGCGAGATGCTTAGGGCTGTTGCGGCTTTTTCGGAAATCGGAGTTCCTAAATCTATTTTTTTAGCAATCAAACGCATGGCAAGGACCCTCTGGTAGGCACCGGGTGCCGTTCTTTGAAGGTTGCGATGAACTTCTTCCAGTTTACTCCTAGCCTGTGTGATCCGTAGGTCTAAGTCTTGGAGTGAATCCACTGGTTTTGTTTTTTTTGGACGAAATACCGCTAAAAGTTCGCTCCTAGTCTCTCCCCTTGCTAATTCCTTCACCAGTGATTCCCGCTGTTCTATATTTTTGCATATGATGTTTGCTAGATAAACACGTTGGTTCAGGTAGCCTCTTAAGATGCGTCTTGCCTGAGCTAGGTATTTAATTTCCTCCAAAGTCAGTCCCTTCAAGTCCAGCATGGAAAGAGACAGTCTGTTTAGCTGCCGGTAGTATGTGCTGCTATCCCATGGGGAATTCAGCAAACTCCCGCCGCGTCTTTGCAGAGTGAAGACTTTGCAGTCTGGCTCCTCGTCGATTCCACTGTGATAGAGGCTTGCCTGGCTGCCTGTGCTTGAAGTCAAGCTTGCACTTGCGGCTCCTGCTTCTGTGTCCCCTGGTCCATGAGAACGTCGGTGTATCTCTGCCCCCATATTCGAGTTCGTCTTCAACTTTGCTCCTTCGGTGCTTTTATCCGGCCTGGTGGTGGAGGAAATCGTTCGTTGCGTAGTCTGAACGCCTTGTATTTCTTCGTCAGCCCTGTCTGCGTCAATGTAGCCACAGCCTTCCGACCTTTCTATCTCCGCAAGTTCAGGCTCGAGCCTTCCACGACCTCCTAATTGTACACGGCGAGCATCGTGCACCCTTATCCATCGGGAGCAGAGTAAAATAATGAAACCTAAGACTATGATGGATGCTGTCATTATGAAATACGCATAGTGGGGGTGACCGACATCTGAGACTGCAGCTTGGTGGCGACGCGACAGGCGGGCGAAATCACCCCCCACAGTAACTTCATTCGCGTTTAAGACATCCTGGTGGGATGTGGGTGCGTTGATTCCCTTCTGGTCTTCTCTCCTTTCGCCTCCGTCGCCAGTGACAAGGGCCATTGGTATGAATACTGTTGAGAGCAACACGGCAAGTTTCAAACAGGAGCGTTTATGGATCATGTATAGGATGAAGTTATCAAAAATCAACTGTTTCACTTTGCATTGGGCAATGAAATGCACACCACTCTTAGGGTAGTGCCTAGGGAATCGTTTTAGGCGGAGCGACTCAATAGCCTTTTTTCATTTCGTCATTCCTAAGGAAAGATTAATGAACATTTAGCCTGCGCATAGAAAGTAGAAAAGACGAGGAAGAGGACAGTGATGATCCCGTGTGGGAGAAATCTGTTCGTTCCACTCCTTCCGAGCAGCAAGGACTTAGCACTCTAACAAGAAATTAAGTAGATATTATTCTTCTCATAATACCCCATTGCCAATTCACATTATAATTACATAAATATGAAGGCTGCCTAAATATTGCAAGTTGGAAAGGCTTTTCCTGGTAGTTTGGAGGAGGCTCGCATGGGGGCCGTGTAATTCTGCCGTTCTTTGAGACAGATTTTCGTCTCATTTGGGCAGTCAGCGTTGCATGCATGCGACGTTTCATATGGTTAGTCTCATATTAGCTTAGGAGGCTGCTTGGAGAAGTTAGTGTAGGTACTGTCAACTGAAACAGAAGTCAAGCCTCGCTTGTTGGTCTTGAAGCCTCTTGCGCCATATAATGGATCACAACAATCGTAGACTGTCGTACCTACAATAATCTGTTTTATATGGCTTGTTAATCTAATTGATGTAAGATCTAAATGATGCTTTATTCTATGCCCCATGCGGCTGACGCAGGCTTTTACATTGAATGGAGAGGGCTCTCTCTCCAGTGCAGCTCGACCTGAGAAAGCAAGCATTTTCCACTATATATTAATATTTGATCCCATGCATCAACTTTAATGTTTGATAGTTTTTAAAGACCAGGGACGGAGTTATTGAAAGATGGCCTTTCGTACGTGTCTTCGGGGAGCACCTGTGAGAGTATGTGTAGCAGCTTAAGCTGCTGTTGTGCACTTTCTCCTACACTAGCCATATTTGACTACAGGGTCCTGGAGAATCGACGTTATTTGATTAGGGCGTTTGTACATTTTTATGACTACGGAGTAGCACTGGCTCGATACAACAATTCGCGTTCCTGTGAGTATGCATGGGAGAGCATGTGAAACCATTTGCACGGTGTAACGCTATTTATGAGTTCTCCATCGACTAGCAATTTGTTAATGACTCAGCACAAACTGACTTGCAATTTCCCGAGTATTTTCTCAAGATATCCCTCCCTTTCCTCTCTACCCTCTCAGAGCTCCGACATTAGGGAACACCAACAGCTAGGCTGCGCGCAGCTGCACCCTCTGAGCACGCTGACCATTCACGGATAGCTCCACATTGTACCTACCGCACACGCATACAACACTGCATATTCTGGTATCGCGTTTACAGTACTCTGATGCAAACGAGGCACACGAACCGACAAGCCAACTACTCAATTCTGTACTAGAACCTTATCGAATATAACCAGTGTAATAGGTCAGGGCAGCTTGCAGTACTGGTTCTTCAGGCGAACCGCCAATATGAGGCACCAAACAGTTGTTTCATAGTGATCCTGTTCAGGCACTCAAAGCTGTTGACCATGCAGTGTCTTCCAATTTTCCCGGTGGCAACACTGGGCTATGCCCAGGGGCGCTACCTAATTCCTGCACTTTCTCTTTTCCAACAAATTATCCACCTGCTGCTTATTCTCCTCTAAATGCTAAGAAGGCTTCTGGCACTGCGAGACATAGCTGAGGACAGACCCCGTAATCAGCTCAATTCGGTACACTGGACGACGTGCGCATGGCAAGCCTGCTCGCAGCTCGTATTTACTTAGCATGTGCTAAGCGCTTTTTGAGAATTGCCCTATTCCACAGTTTCTCTGCCTGCAGTTCAATCAGCTCGCCCACAAAAAACAGCTGTTGACTCAATAAGATGGGATGCAGGCTTAAGAGGCAGACGACACCTTCTGCATATATGGAGTCACCATTCAAGTGCTAAGCACTGTTTTCATCCAATACACATATCGCAAGAGCCGCGTTTTTGCGATCTTAAAGGTAAGAAGCTAGGTACAGCTTCAACCGGCTCATAAAATCTCCAACTACTTACCCATCCTTACTATTGTTACACTTTTCCGGCTATACTCACATCGTCGTATCCATTCACGTTAACTCGCCTACCAAGCAATGCCTTTTCACCAGGTGTGAAGCTACTGCTTTTACATCGGCTTGCAGGCCAGACTCTGCCCCCCCTCATAGGCGCTGTGCCAGCGTCAGCGTCCATTTCCACACAGCGTGATCTCCAAACTGCTGCAAAGAAAACAAGATTGGCGAAAAATCAGCCACCTTCATCAATCTCAGAGAATCGTTGTAGGGAAAACTGATATCGCACTACATTCGCAGCCAGTGGCCAAGCGGGGAACAGCTGCATCAAAATATGGCGTGCTACCAACTGTAACGCTGCAACTATGATCTCCGTAGAGTAATACTTGCATCCAGACTCAATACAACTTCAATGCAAGTTGTGAAGTGCTCTTAAAGAGCTTTCGCTTTTCCTCGCAAGTGCTCCCCAGAGTTCAGGCGTGAGGGGAGACGATATGCTAGGGTGCGCGTAGCTAAATCCTCCAAGCAGACCGACCAGTCAAAACTAGTGGTACACAACATTTGGCGCAGATGTATACTACATAGCGTCTTCTAATATCGAGTTAGCACTACTCGGCAACTAACAAGATATTTGTACAGGCAAGCCAATTATTCAATCCTTTACAATTCCCAGTCATGTATAACTAGTGCAGTAGAAAAGACCTTAGGGTAGCACCCCATCTGCCATAAGGTGCAGCGCCTCTAGAAAAGTGCAAACCCCCACCCACCCAACGCAAAAGACGCCGTCTCCTGAAATACACTTCGGTTTTAAAAGAAAATTCCTCTATCCACGCTTGTATGTCACCATCCTTGGGGTGGCATGTGAAATTCATGGTTTACAGTTTCCAAGAGCAAAATCTAGATCCTCCGGAATAAAGCCTGTGACCGAGCCAGCGCTCCACTTCTCCATAGAGTAAACGTTTCCGCAACGTTCCATACAAAAGTTTAGACTTACCCAATGAGCGTCTGGGGCAGGGTGAGAATAGAATGCACAGCTAGGTCATGCCCGGTTTCAGAGAGGGAGGCAAAACGAGCTGGAGGATTAATACACAAGGGGGAATACACAGTGAAAATTCGGGTACATGTTATTTCTCAGCAGCTTAGTGCTCGGCCGCTGCATCTGGAGGGAGGTTAGCGCCCAGCAGTACACCATGCAACGCCACACCCTATGAAGATCACCGCAGCTGTACGCGCTAGTGGAGCTGTGATTGGCTGCAACGGTAAGTGCAGATGGCGAGTCCTTTTGCAATGCACAGAGTGTGGAATTGAATAGCTGGCGTAGTAATTCTGCCCTCAAACTTCGGAGGGACCCTGGTTTGCTGCACTGCAAAGCAGGCTACGATACAGAGTGCTGTGAATAATTGCTACAAGGCTACCACACGTAGTGCCCGCTCCTCAGATCAAGGCGTTTTCATTTATGAGAGGCACTGAAATGCAGGGAAAATAAAACTAGCAGTGATGGATGCCATGCAAGTCAAGTAGAAACAAACAAGAAACGACCTCACAGTTAGCGCCTTTGTACCTTTTGCATTCAGAGCATCTATTATTCGTGAGCACTGCCACCTTCCTTACCGTTCATTATGCTCAGCCGGAACAGAGCCTGCAGCGGTTGTGCCAAGATTGGAGCAAGATACGCCACCTTCACCGCCCCCCACATCCGTGAGGTACCTGCAAGACTGTGTTATTGTCAACTGTAGGCAATGAATTGCTGTCTCAATATGCCGTAGAAGATTAGGAGGCCGTAGAGGGAGCCGGGAATTACGTAAAGGCAGAATAAATCTGCCAGCTTTCCTACACAGAGCCTCAGCCTGCTTGACTCCATCTTTGAGCGCCTGTGCTTCGAAATCCTGAAAATCAATCTCACCAAGCAGATGAGAGAGCTTCCCATTCACGCTTTTCAGCCTTGCGAGCAACACGACCGCCAACTGCAAAATTATTCGTCTTTCACTATTCTGAATAACCCTTGTGCGTTGAGACAGGCCACGTAAAGTAGTACGCGAGATGCTTAGGGCTGTTGCGGCTTTTTCGGAAATCGGAGTTCCTAAATCTATTTTTTTAGCAATCAAACGCATGGCAAGGACCCTCTGGTAGGCACCGGGTGCCGTTCTTTGAAGGTTGCGATGAACTTCTTCCAGTTTACTCCTAGCCTGTGTGATCCGTAGGTCTAAGTCTTGGAGTGAATCCACTGGTTTTGTTTTTTTTGGACGAAATACCGCTAAAAGTTCGCTCCTAGTCTCTCCCCTTGCTAATTCCTTCACCAGTGATTCCCGCTGTTCTATATTTTTGCATATGATGTTTGCTAGATAAACACGTTGGTTCAGGTAGCCTCTTAAGATGCGTCTTGCCTGAGCTAGGTATTTAATTTCCTCCAAAGTCAGTCCCTTCAAGTCCAGCATGGAAAGAGACAGTCTGTTTAGCTGCCGGTAGTATGTGCTGCTATCCCATGGGGAATTCAGCAAACTCCCGCCGCGTCTTTGCAGAGTGAAGACTTTGCAGTCTGGCTCCTCGTCGATTCCACTGTGATAGAGGCTTGCCTGGCTGCCTGTGCTTGAAGTCAAGCTTGCACTTGCGGCTCCTGCTTCTGTGTCCCCTGGTCCATGAGAACGTCGGTGTATCTCTGCCCCCATATTCGAGTTCGTCTTCAACTTTGCTCCTTCGGTGCTTTTATCCGGCCTGGTGGTGGAGGAAATCGTTCGTTGCGTAGTCTGAACGCCTTGTATTTCTTCGTCAGCCCTGTCTGCGTCAATGTAGCCACAGCCTTCCGACCTTTCTATCTCCGCAAGTTCAGGCTCGAGCCTTCCACGACCTCCTAATTGTACACGGCGAGCATCGTGCACCCTTATCCATCGGGAGCAGAGTAAAATAATGAAACCTAAGACTATGATGGATGCTGTCATTATGAAATACGCATAGTGGGGGTGACCGACATCTGAGACTGCAGCTTGGTGGCGACGCGACAGGCGGGCGAAATCACCCCCCACAGTAACTTCATTCGCGTTTAAGACATCCTGGTGGGATGTGGGTGCGTTGATTCCCTTCTGGTCTTCTCTCCTTTCGCCTCCGTCGCCAGTGACAAGGGCCATTGGTATGAATACTGTTGAGAGCAACACGGCAAGTTTCAAACAGGAGCGTTTATGGATCATGTATAGGATGAAGTTATCAAAAATCAACTGTTTCACTTTGCATTGGGCAATGAAATGCACACCACTCTTAGGGTAGTGCCTAGGGAATCGTTTTAGGCGGAGCGACTCAATAGCCTTTTTTCATTTCGTCATTCCTAAGGAAAGATTAATGAACATTTAGCCTGCGCATAGAAAGTAGAAAAGACGAGGAAGAGGACAGTGATGATCCCGTGTGGGAGAAATCTGTTCGTTCCACTCCTTCCGAGCAGCAAGGACTTAGCACTCTAACAAGAAATTAAGTAGATATTATTCTTCTCATAATACCCCATTGCCAATTCACATTATAATTACATAAATATGAAGGCTGCCTAAATATTGCAAGTTGGAAAGGCTTTTCCTGGTAGTTTGGAGGAGGCTCGCATGGGGGCCGTGTAATTCTGCCGTTCTTTGAGACAGATTTTCGTCTCATTTGGGCAGTCAGCGTTGCATGCATGCGACGTTTCATATGGTTAGTCTCATATTAGCTTAGGAGGCTGCTTGGAGAAGTTAGTGTAGGTACTGTCAACTGAAACAGAAGTCAAGCCTCGCTTGTTGGTCTTGAAGCCTCTTGCGCCATATAATGGATCACAACAATCGTAGACTGTCGTACCTACAATAATCTGTTTTATATGGCTTGTTAATCTAATTGATGTAAGATCTAAATGATGCTTTATTCTATGCCCCATGCGGCTGACGCAGGCTTTTACATTGAATGGAGAGGGCTCTCTCTCCAGTGCAGCTCGACCTGAGAAAGCAAGCATTTTCCACTATATATTAATATTTGATCCCATGCATCAACTTTAATGTTTGATAGTTTTTAAAGACCAGGGACGGAGTTATTGAAAGATGGCCTTTCGTACGTGTCTTCGGGGAGCACCTGTGAGAGTATGTGTAGCAGCTTAAGCTGCTGTTGTGCACTTTCTCCTACACTAGCCATATTTGACTACAGGGTCCTGGAGAATCGACGTTATTTGATTAGGGCGTTTGTACATTTTTATGACTACGGAGTAGCACTGGCTCGATACAACTTGCCGCAAGGTTATGTGCATGTGCTCTTGGTACTGCGTGTTACAAGCCGTGAGTGCTCGGTGTGCCAGGGCGGGTGCACTCATGCGCGTTCTAGCTGTACCTCTTTCCTCACGTCAGTATTCTGCAATCCACAGCCAGGTTATAAAAGGAAATCTTGGGAAAGCATTCAGTAACTAGCTGCCAAGTGTTATTGAGTGCGAACCTAGGTGTCCCCTTGTTGGAGACCTTATTTGGAGCGCTACGCAAAGCAGTCACAGCTAGGTGGACGAATCATCTAATGCACATTCACGAAACTTCAAGCCTTATTCAATCCAGCCTACTTTGCAATGGAGAAGAGATACGAACAGACAAATCAACTTCTCAATTCTCTACTTTTTCCTGGACAAATACCACCAATATAGTAGATATTTAGTGTTGCTCACCCCAGCAGCCACTAAGAACAACGGGAAGCCTTAAGAGGCATCTGTTCAATGCAGTCAAATATATGAGCAACCCTAAAGACCGACGATCACGCAATTATTATTAGCATAAATGCTTATGCAGCGCGGAAGCTTAGCCAGAGTGGTTGACTGAGGAGCAGCTGCAGGCTTTGTTTTGAAGCACCTTGGGCCATCCTTAGTGTGACAATGTTTCACCCTGTTGCCATTCCGCATTTCGGAAATCGTAACAACACACGGGTGTCAGAGGCGTATGAACTACGCAATGTCGAGAAAAATCGTGGATCATCACAGACGCAAGTGGAAGCCCTGCATATGAGTGAATTGCTGGGGTGGTGCATGTCAGCCAACACATTGGGAGTGATGCCCTACATCTACTTCAATGTACACTTGTGCCGCGGGAGGCGCCCAAACCAGCGAGCATCTCTAGCACTATCAAAGTTCCTGAAACTCCTCTGAGATCGTATTGCACCCTCTGGCAGGCCTCAGCGCACACAAATAGTGTCAGCATCTTTTCATGCCACTACACGACAGAGAGCTCCTTTTGCCACATAGTAACCACCACTGCTCGATTTATGTGAAGCGATGAGAATAGCGAGGAAGGATTTTGTGAATTAAGCAGCTTGCAGGTTGGTGGGAGGGAATAGCACTC
>NW_020312326.1:0-12206 GCF_002999335.1 Cyclospora cayetanensis | reverse complement strand
GCTATGGGCTGAATCCTATCCTGGTCCGAGGTAACATGTCATGTGCTCCGCGCAAGCGCATCCAGGGACGGAGGCAAAGTTAATTAGAGACGGAATCCACACTTTGTTCTGAGCACAATCAGGGCAATCTCAACGTGGTATTGCTTCATCTTCTGGTCATTCTCGAGTTCGGCAATTAGTGCAGGCGCATGGCTGTCAAAAGCACAAGACTCCAGGAATTTCGATAGGCTCCGTAACCTGTCAAAAGCAAGAGCGCTTGCACTGCACAATAATGAATAGCTAGGGTGTCGGGACAGTGCATCGGCGACCACATTGGTGATGCCCCCAAGGTACTTCACTGCAAGGTCGTACCAGAGGAAGTGCCTAATTTAGCAAGAATTCTACGCTTATCGAAATCCTGAAACTCTTGGAAAAGTAAACTACCGATTTCGTGTAGAGCTAAATAGTAAAATGGCGCGCCCACGTATCAGGATCGGAATTTCCGTTTTTCAGCAAGCTTTTTTATGGATTCAATGGTCACGTCTATGCACCAGTTGTTGTCCTTGCTTGGCACCACCACCAAGTTACACCGAAAAGCGCTGGTTGCTTCCTGCGTTTTACATTTTTCAACAAAATCTTCTTTTTAATGCGTGATGATTCATGCTGTTTCTCGTCTGGAGCTCCAGTTAAAGTCGAAGTAAAGAGAATGAAATGAGATGGAGAGCAGAATAAGACGAAACGAATAATTGCTGCGCTGCTTAGGCGCCCCCTTGGATAATCTGCCTTCCTTATTAATGGACCAACCCTTCCTCGCCCACAATACGTAAAATAATCGCTGTTGAGGAGACCAAGGGCTGCATCTGCCTAGCGTTTCCTGGCACACGAACTTCTACTGCGCGCAGGTGTGGCGGCATCCGCGCCTTCCAGTGAGCTACCCATGGCATTCCTAGGATTACGGCATCACGCGTGGATCCAATATAGAAAGCACGAACCATGCTGATACGGCTCAACTCCGAATGAGTGGTGGCATTTAAGGGCAGTGCCTTGCTACTCCTGGCTTGATTCTGCCCATCGGCAAACCTGAGTCTTTAGGACTGCGCTAACAAGTGCACAAGCAGGCTCTACCTCTGCGTCTTCTTCTCGGATAACAGATCTACCTTACAGTTGGTGGCAAGCAAATTTAGCAATCGCCGACCACTAATGGTAGCTTGTTTTCGCAAAACATTGACCCACGGTAGGTGCCCCAAACTGCGGCTCTATCCTCTCTGCCTCCTTGACTTGGCTGCAGCCTGCATGGTGGAGGGGCAATCTGGTTTCTGGAATGTGCATTGTTCCTCGTCAAGGGGCGTGCATTCCCTGGGCCCAGTCCCATCGCTCAAATTCTGGATATTTTTGCATGTGCTGCCATTAGGGGAGTATATGACAGAATTTCGAAAAATATATATATGTGCGTTATTGGGGGGCTGTCTGCACTCTTAGGAAAGTGGTTTCCTCTTGGTTTCCTGTTCTCGCTCACCTTACACAATAATGTGGGGGATGCTGACACAAATCCGACACTCACAAGCTCTAGCTCCCGAAGAAGTTTTTCCTACAAAGATTGACAATTTGCTCTCTTTTCTTTTAAACCCCAAACCAGTCCACCATTTGTGGAAGCTTTACTACGTGGCTGTGAATTGGCTGACACGCTGCCTATCCGGTCATCCCCTGACACGACACTTGAAATCTATCTGAGATGTGTACCATTGATAAGCAGCTGTTCTTATACGTTGCTGTGTTTTCAAGGCTAAGGCTTATATTTCTTGAGACGCCAAACTATTGATAGATTCCTCTGCTTCAACCTTCTCAATTCTTTCGAGGCTTGCTGGTAAACTGTTGTAAGCATGCCCCAGTGAGTCAGCGCTTGCATGAAGGTTTGAGCTGTAGCAATCCTTGCAGGCTGATGAGTCCTCTTCATGAATCGAGCCACCAATTAAGTGTCCTTCCCTCAACTGATCTTTGCAAGGAGCGCTCGTTTCTCCCCATGTGGAGAGGTACAAAGCAAGGTACATTCCCAGCGGACGGTCGAATTGCTCAACTAGTTGTGCATTTTCAGTGATGCCTAATTTTCTAACCGAAGTAACCTCATTTGCGCATCCATATCCACTCTATTGATTAGCAAGTCATAACTTTTTGCGAACTGTGGAGCTACTGCATTTACATCGGCGTGCTGGCCGGCCTTTCCCACCTCAACAGGCATTGCGCCACCGTCAACTTCCATCGCCAAGGCTTCGTTTCGGATTGGTGCTAGAGAGTAACACGTGGCTGAGCTGCCAAACGACTTGATCGAAGAAACTGTGTAAGGCAAACCTCACAAGTCACTGCATGCGGGGAACAGCTGTATTGAGCCATGCACTGCTGACAACTGCAGTGCCCCATCTAGAATCTCCATGGGGAGACAAACTCCGAGCTCGATACAAACTTAATAAACAGGTATTGAGTGTTTCTAAAGATAACTCCGCCCTTCCCCTGCCCGCACCCTTCAGAAATTCCGACATTGGAGGAGTGATATGGCTACGGTGGGCGCTGCTGCGCCCCCTAAGCTCTCCTATCATTCACAGTACGTTGCACACACCACTAGAGCGCAGATACATCACATTGCGTCTGTTCGTATTGACTTAGCTGTAGTGGAAAACTGCCACAGATGCTAAATCCTACTGATTCGTTGTTGAACATGGCCGATGGATTTCTCTGTCCTTATATCTTATTTATAATTAGCTTAACATTTGCTTACTGCGAGTAAACGCAGCGTTATGTTGGTGTGCCCTAGATGGCATGCGCATTTTTTGGCGTGATTTCCCGGAGCGCTTCGATGATGCAGCCACATGTACCCTAGCTGTCCCTCACCCCTCGTGTCAAGCACTTTGAGAAATGTGATTAAGGGAAGACGCAAGCTCCTTTGAGAAGTACTCCATAGCTCTTTATCAAGTTTGTATTGAATCTGGAGCTGACTGTTCCCCAATGGAAACCGATGGCGCGTCACACTACCAGTACTCTGCAATGGATAGGCTATGCAAGCAGACAGACCAATGAGTGCTTCTGTACGAATTCTTTGTTGAATAGAAGTGCTACATTCAAAAGTGCTGAGGTGTAGGTCAGCCTCCTACATGGGCAGTTTCAGGCTCACTGCAAATTTGATAAAAACCATTGACGGTCTTTTCTCGAGCTTCCGCTGGCCCTTGCGCTAATCCCTCAAAATTTTCGACGTGGGAGTGGGAGACCGCTACTGTGCGTGTGGTTGCATCTTCGAAACACTTCATGGAGACCCAGCAGGTTGCACATACCGTCTAGGGAACCACCCCCCAGAGCAGTGCCTCGTGTTCTATCGAGCAGACAGACAGTTCTTTGCCTTAAATAAGATATACGAATAGGCAATCGTTTACGCGATGCACTACCAGTTCGTGCCTGCATACAACTAGCGCACTGGAAATTGCCCAAGCATATATCTTAGCCCCCTGCCTGCGTTTCTGCCTTTTGCTGGGCGAGCAGACCCTCCCTCCAGACACTCTTCCCTCGCATGGGAGATCTCGACACCAATTAAGAACGCTCTCCACCCCTGTAGGGAGGCGAGCGTCCTTGTTGCAACAACTGCAACTAGCCACAGGGGGGGCATATACATATATACACATATATGGGACCAAATCTCTTGCGTCTTGGGTGCCCTCAGTGCGGTCGCACGAACGGCTGTCTCTCACTTTGCCACCTTCCTGCTTCTGTAGCAAAAGAAAGGGCTCTTGGGGACTTATGAAGCTCTTCAGACATGCCGCGGAGTAGGCAGCAGCGCAAGTGCGTTGCTGCCTGTATGCGCGGCTTCCACAGCGGCTTGCGCGCCTCGGAAGCCCTCGCACAGCCGTAGCCTCACCCGCTGCTGCGTGTGTCTTTTGGAGAATTGCGGCAAAGATAGACTTTTAGCTCAGGCGTCATTATTAATGCTTAATTAGGGTCTGAAGCTTGTGATTTTCAGCCAAGTTGCGCTGCGGCTGGCCACAGCAGCAAACCCTCTTGCTTTTCTGGTAGCGGAGGGGCAGCTGTGCGCTGAGTGACTGCAGCACCGCCAACAACGGCAGGAGCAGCGACGGGGAGGGCAGCACAGGCGGCCTTCTCCTCTGCTCTGGCTTACATATATATATACCTGCTGCTTCTAGATCAGCAGCAAAAGACGGGGAGGCGCTTTAGGGTGCCCCTGAGTCGAGCTGTAGTGACAGCAGCCGTTGCTGCAGTTGCTGCTGCTGCTGTGGCGGCGGCGGCGCAGCAGCAGCAGCAGCAACTGCAGCAGGGCCTCTTCTGCTGCAGCAGTTCTATGTCCAGCTTTCTTCTGTCAGGAGGAGGATCCAGTTGCGTCTATTTCTTTCCTGAGCTGCTTTTGACAGCCGAGAGTTTGCAGCCGGGCGAAAGCGAGTGGTGCCCAGGACGCTTCCTGAGGGCAGAGGCTGCTACTGCAGCAGAAGAGGGAGCCCCCACCTCTTTTTAGTGGGCTCCATCCAGGTGTATGGACGCGTGAAGAGTCTCTGTGGCTCCCTCGACGCACCCGCGGAAGGGCACCGAGTCTCCTGTTCTCGTGCTGCTGTGGCTGCTCCTCCGATTATTCACTCGCTACGCCTGGCGCTTGTGGTGCTGTGGCGGGCAGTAGCAGTCTTGGACGTTTCCAGTTTGCTCTTGCAGCGGCGGCAACTGTACGTGCTCTCCAAAGCTAGCAACAACGAGAATCGCGCACCTGCTGCCCTCCCACTTTGTTGCATAGAGCTCGAGGAGACCACCCGCAGCAGCAGCAGGTTCCCACACCATCGAGGCTTTCTTTGACTCTTGTTGTAAATATATATTTCTCTCGGGGGGCACACTGCCTCCCCGAACTTTCTGGACCGCTTCTTCTACGTCTTCTTTGCGCAATTCTCTCTCTCTCTCTCTCTCTCTCTCTTTCCACGTCTTCGAGGGCTGTCTGCTGCCCGTGCGCGAGAGCAACACCCTCCGGCAGCAACAGCAGCAGTATGGCGTCGCTTGCGCCCAAGTGGTGTTTGGGGGGGGCTGTTTTGGGGAGTGCGTCAGCACCAGCAGCAGCCGATCGCACCGTAGCCGTGCTGCGACAGGCCCGTTTCCCATGCGTGTGCCCCCGATAGCTGTAGATACACCTCAGCACGTAGTCGCTTGTGTAGAAGAGGACGAGCGAGGGCTGTTCGTTGTTTTTCGCGGGCAGGTGGGAGCGTTCAGCGCAGGCGCGCAGCAGTCGCTCTGCAGCCTCTCGAGCAGCTCGCGCTGCACACCTGCAAAAAGCCGTTGGAGGAGTCTCTCAGCAACAGCTTTTGCTTGCAGAGGGCGCCTTCTAAGGGAGGACCTTCTGGGGGGAGGGAGGGGTTTGGCTGGCTTTCGTGTGTCTTTTGTACAGCGTTCGCGGGGAGGAGGTGTCGGAGGAGAGTGCTGCTCTCTCGTGGTGGGTGTTGCTTGCTCCCGCGGCACTAGGGGCCTCTCGAAGGGGTCGCATGCTGCTTTTTGCTGCTTTCTGAGCAGCAATTAGCAGCATGCAGCCCACTGCCGTTGCTGCTGCTGCGGCGGAAGAGCTGGCGGCACTCACGGCTCGAGGCAGTCGAGCCAGTTCTTTGAGCACGTGCTGTAGCTGCAGCACGCCTCGTTTCGCCAGCAGTTTCAGCAAGAGCAGCGGCAGTGGCGTTCTCCAAGCCTGCGCATCGTCTCCTCTGCTGCTCACTGGTTCGAGTTGCGCCGCTGCAATGTTTCCTTGCGGGCACGGCAGCGTCAGTTCGCCGCTGCATCAGGAGCATCTGCCACAGTTGAGGAGCTGTCTGCGCTGCCACTGCCACGCATCCGAAGGGGCTTGCGGTGCTTCCCCAGCAGCAGCAGCGAAAGCAGGAGGAGGAGCAGACTGTTCGTCGTGGTGTCGCTCCTCGATCCCAGAGATCTGCCGCTGTGGATATCGAGGCGCGTTGGCTGCAGCTGCAACAGCAGCACCGCCGACAGCAACGACAGGAGCAGCAACGACAGCAGCAGGCAACGGCGAAAAGTTTTCCTACGTAGCTGAAGGATACACGGCAGCAAGACACCTGGGTATGGTTGTCTTCATGCGCCACGGTGCAAGAGCTCCCAAAGTTCGTGTCTCTTCCACGGAGTCTTCGATGAGCACTGCTGCT
The DNA here is from genome assembly GCF_002999335.1 of Cyclospora cayetanensis. Lineage (NCBI taxonomy): Eukaryota > Apicomplexa > Conoidasida > Eucoccidiorida > Eimeriidae > Cyclospora > Cyclospora cayetanensis. The sequence continues at coordinate 6,054 of NW_020312326.1, read as the reverse complement.
GCTGCTGCTGCTCCTGTAGGCGATGACACAGCGGACGGGGGTGCTTCAGGGGGCAGCACGTTTGGCAGCAGCAGCAACAGCAGCAGCAGCAACAGCAGCAGCAGCGGTAGCAGCGAAGATGGAGGACAGGGGAGAGAGGGGGTTTCTGCAAGCCACGAAACTCTGGATGCGGGGGATCGCTGCAGCTGCTGTCTCGCAGCAGCAGCAGGCGCCGAGCAGAGCAGCAGCTGCAGCAGCAGCAGCAGCAGCAGCAGCCGCAGCAGCAGCAGCTGCAGCTGCAGGGGCGACTTGGAGAAGGGAGGCCTTACGGCAGCAACACTTAAGGCAGCAGACAGCGGCAGCGACAGCAACAAAGTCGACGAGCCGGCAGACGCTGTTTGGCCGTTTGGAGGCTCACCGGGATCTTTAACAATAGCTGGATGGAGGCAGTCGGTTGCAGTCGGCATGCAGCTGCAGCGTTCCTTGGCTCAGCTGCGCCGTTTTTGCTGCTGCGTGTGTGCTGCTGCATCGGCGGTTCCCTCCAGAAGTGCAGTTCCGACTGAGCCGGCTGCAGCAGCAGCAGCAGCAGCTGCTGCTGCTGCTGCTGCATCCAGGGAGGAGGATCTCCGGCGCGACGTTCGTGTGATGGTGTGCAGCACAGAGTCTATCCGGTGCATTCAAACTGCACAGGCAGTCATATCTGGGCTGCAGCTAGCTGGAAATAATGGGGGGGGGGGTCTGCATGTAGACACTGAGAGCTCCCTGTACACCGCAGCCGCGGGGTCTGCCGCCTCTTTGGCTCTGAAGGCGAAGAGTCCGCTCGTGAAGCTGCACAAGCGGAAGGCGCTGTGCTGCAGCAGCAGCTATGCGGCTGCATGCGCCTCTCTGGAGGGGGAGGCTGCACTGCTGCGGGAGCTGACAGGGTGGCAGAGCAAGGAAGGTCTTCGCGTCATGAAGAAGTTCGTTTCTCTCTATGGAGCCTATCTGTATCATGGCATACCGCTTCCTTTCTTGCATGGCGGGAGCACCTCGAACCTTTCGCCTCTGGCAGGCAGCAGCAGCAGCAGCAGCAGCAGCAGCAGCGTCAGCAGCAGTGCTAGCGGCATGGCGAGTCACACCTCCATTGCCACTGCCGCGAGCAACTGCAGCAGCACAAGAAGCAGCACTGCATGCAGCTCCCTTACCACTCCGCCAAGAGACTTCCCCCCCCTCCTCGGCAGTCTTCTACAGCCCGTCGGTGGTGGGCTGACGGCAGACTGTACGGATGCGCAGCATGAGCGATCTCCAGCGGTTGAAGTATGCGTTTCAGCAGCTCAAGATGCAGCAGCCCAAGATGCAGAAGTATGCGTTTCAGCAGCTCAAGATGCAGCAGCTAACGATGCAGCAGCTCAAGATGCAGAAGTATGCGTTTCAGCAGCTCAAGATGCAGCAGCTCAAGATGCAGCAGCTCAAGATGCAGCAGCTCAAGATGCAGCAGCTCAAGATGCAGCAGCTAACGATGCAGCAGCTAATGATGCAGCAGCTCAAGATGCAGCAGCTAATGATGCAGCAGCTCAAGATGCAGCAGCTAACGATGCAGCAGCTCAAGATGCAGCAGCTAACGATGCAGCAGCTCAAGATGCAGCAGCTCAAGATGCAGCAGCTAACGATGCAGCAGCCCAAGATGCAGCAGCTCAAGATGCAGCAGCTAAAGAACAAAGCGATGGGGAAACCGTCGAGATTACCCCCAAGGAGCTTCTGGACGCAATATTTAGAGGGGCTGATCTCGTAGCGCGTCTGCAATACGCAGAAGAAGAAGCGGGATGGAGAGCTGGCGGTCTGAGCCTCATTGAGATTGCTGCCCGTCTGGAGCGCATGGCGAACGGCAGTGCGGCTGCTGCTGCATGCAGCCCCCTTCCTCCCCCCCTCGCTGAGGGGGTTGGGGAGACTTCTGAGGCGGATGTCGAGGGGCTTTGTGTGTTCGTGACGCATCAGTCGGCTCTCCTCGCGCTACAGGCTGCCTTGGGGGTTGAAGCTGCCCACATCCAGATACCCCAGTTCGGCTGCTATCTGCAGGCAGACTTGTTGCTGCTTAAGCCTTTGAACGACGACAGTGGCGACGGCAGTAGCGCGGGGGAGGCGCATCAAAATAGTGCAGCAGCAGCTGAGGTGCCTGAGGTTCTGCCGGAGGGGGAGAGCAGCGGCAGACTTAGGGGGGGCTGCTGGAGGGAAGGGGGAAAGGAAACAGAAGCAGAAGCGGTGGCTTTGTCAGCAGCAGCAGCCTTCCAGCATAGCCAGCCATCGTCGGGGGTGCCTGTTGTTTTTGAGCAACAAGCTGCGTGGTTGAGCGGGGGTGATTGCTGTTGTTGCAAGGCGTGCGGTCTTGGCCGTACAGACACCCCAGCCGTTGGTTTTCCGAGTGTTGCATCAGGGGAAGAGACGTGTCTTGATGGGCCTGTTAATCAGGCGAAGGCATTTCCCTTGCCGATAGCGCATCCCTTGGTGTCTCTGCTGCCCTTTGAGCCAAAAGCGAAGAGGCAGCTCCATCCGAATGTTGTTGTGCGTTGGCTGGTGGACGGAGAGCAGCCGCTGGTGTTGCCGGAGAGCTTGCGCTGGAAAGGCTCGTCGAGGAGCAGCAAAAGCACTTCCTGCAACGTGGTGCTGCTCGATGATTTGTTGCGGTTTGTAGACACGCGGTGGGATCGCTTCGGAGCTCCCCTTCCCCCGGAACCCCTCCTGACTCACCGTGTTGCGCAGATGACGGAGGAGCTCGAGCAACAGCAGCAGAAGATGTGCGACTTTGCCGAGCAGCAGCTGCTCGCTGCGCAACACCCCCGCGTCCGGCGCTGCAAGCTTAAGCTGGCTGGCTCGTGCGCTGCGGCAGGAGGATTTATTTCTGCTGCGGCATCCTCTCAAAAATAAGGCGGGGGGGGCGGCACTGGCGAGTCGTTCGCAGAGACACGGGGTTATTTAGCGGCGCATGCAAGTGCGAAGAGACGGAGGAGGGAGAAGGGAGGGAAGGCTGGCGGTCCAGCACCAGCAGGTGTAAGAGGAAAACGCTGCTGTATCCTGTGTTTTCTCATCTCGTCATCCCTGTGTACATAGTAGTCTTCTCGTGTCTCAGCGGCTTCCCGTGAGATGACCTCCTGCTTCTTCTCCCGCGTCTCTTATTGCGTTTTGTATAGTTTTTGTGTCTTAAACTCCGTCCCCGACGTTGCCTGGGGTCCGAGGAGTCTGCCAAAGCTTGCCATCCATCCATGCATAGGGAAGTCGCTGCAGGCAGAGGGCACGAGTGGCGGCTGTAGCGGCAGGAGTGTCGGTAGTATATATAGGAGGATATAAATATATATGTATATAAATATATATACATATCCTCCTGAGGACCTCCTCTGTCCACGGCTTCCTAGCAGTCAGGCAGGCACGGGTAAGGGAAGGGAAGGGGCTGGACGAGGAGGTGCCTTCCGGAGCAGCAAGAAACATATGACCCAAGAAAAAGATGTGTCGGCAGGCACAACAGGAGCAGCAGCAACGACAGAAAAGAAGAAGAGTTCAATATAATCGCGTGCGGCTGCTGCTGCGCATGAGGGCTCGTGGAAGTGTTGGCGGTGTTCCCTACGGAACCGACGCACGCCTTGGGAAATGCAGCCATTTTCCAATGAGTATACCTCTAACAGGTCTGCCTGTTGAAAGGCTTTCTGAGCCGCTTAATTTTTCAGAGGTGTCCGCAGTGGTTCACACGCATCCCCCTGCCCCCCCGCATAGAGCTAGGGTCCTTTAACAGGGGCAGAGACGCGAGTAACAGGGAGTGTAGAGGCTTATTAGGCGGAGGCTTAGGCGAAAGGAAGTTAGAAACGAGCTACTTACGGAGCTGCCAGCACTTTCTTAAAATAACCATTTATTAGCTTGCAGACAGAAATAGGGGAAGGCGCAACAGTATGGAAGCAGAGGCAGCCACAGAAACAGGCCAGGCAGCTACAGAAAGCGGAGATCAGAAAATGGAGGCGTAGGGAGGTTGCTACACAGCCATAGAGCCATCAGGAAGTGTGAAGAATGCTTCCCTAAGGGGGGGGGAAGATCTAAGGAGGCACTGTTGTTTCACCATATATGTTCTGTAATGGTGGACTTGATGCAGTACGAACTGGAACGTACAGCAGGCTTAGCTAATACTTCAACTATTTTTAAACATGAACTCGTAAAGAATTGTCTAAGTGCCTTGTCTGGACTTGTTTCCTATTTATTGCAACGGGCTGCCAGCTCGAGACGAGAGAATGCAATTTCGCGAAATACGGGGGTGTGATAGAGATGATACATGCACCTAGCTGTGAATTCTACGGAATTTTGAGAGTGCGCAGCTACGTGTATCCTAGCTGTCTCATCCCCCCATGTCGAAAGCTCTGAAGAGCGTGGGTAGAGCAATGCGGGAGTTCTTATAAAACACACTCGAAAGCTGTTTATCAAGCTTGTATTGAGTCTGGAGTTATGCGTCGCTCTACTGAAACCCTAGATAGGGAAGAAAGTTGCTAGCAGTGCAGGGCTTAATGCAGCTATCCCCCGCACATCCATTGGCTGTGGATGTAGTGATATGCGAGATTTACCTAACACAGTTGTCTGACTTCTATGAAGTCATCTGATAATCCAATCATCTGGTTTCCCGTAGCAGCAATTCGAAATTAAGCCTTTGCGATGGACGTTGACGGTGGCTTAATACCTGTTAAAGTGGCAGAGGCCGGCTTGCAAACAGACTTGAACGCACTACCTCTACAGTTTGTAGAAAGGCATGACATGCTAGACAATTAAAAGATTATGGATGCATCAGTGACTTGTAGTGACAAAACAACATGACGGTCACTATTACTCGATCAGCCAGTTGGATATGTATTAACACGTTAGTTGAGGGAGAAATACTTCGTTGGTGACTCGATTCAGGTCGAGGACTCATTTGCCTGCAAGGATTACTACAGCCCAAGCCTTTATACAAACTCTGGCTCGTTGGTTCATGCCGACAGCAGTTTACCCGCAAGTCTTGAAAGAAATGAGAAGACTGAAGCAGAGGAATCCACCAGTAGATCGATATATCGAGAAGATGAACCTTTGGCTTGCAAACGCCACAACGCATGAGAAGAATTGCTTCCTTACCCGTTTATCCGAGATTTAGCGAAGTGTCGTGTCAGATCGTGACAGGATACGCAGTGACTCAAACAGTCAAGACATGACCTTGCTCTCTTGTCAACACCCATGTGGAACAGAGGAGCTTAATGGACTTGCAAGTTAGTAGCGAGATTTCTTCCCGGAGTTAATCGGATCGCTGCTCTCTTTACTGGGCTACATAAAAGAGGACAGTCTATGACTTGGGTAGAGGAGGCTGGTGCCGCAGCAAGGATGCGTATCAACCGATTTAGAGGTCCTCCGGTACTCACGCTGCCCGATGACGAGCGGCATTTCTTCCTGATAATAGATGCCACTGACACGGCAGTAGAAGCCTTGTTCTCCCCCAACAGGCCGCTGTTTTTTCAGAGCATCGAACTCCTGCTTGTAATCTTCATCGCTTTAGCTAAGATAAGCAGCGGGATCCAGTGCGGGAAAAGATCTCTATGTGTCGTGATGGGGTGTGGAAAAGTGTCGACACTATTTACATGGGCGCGCCATTTTACTATTTAGCTCTACACGAAATCGGTAGTTTACTTTTCCAAGAGTTTCAGGATTTCGATAAGCGTAGAATTCTTGCTGGATTAGGCACTTCCTCTGGTACGACCTTGCAGTGAAGTACCTTGAGGGCATCACCAATGTGGTCGCCGATGCACTGTCCCGACACCCCAGCTATTCATTATTGTGCAGTGCAAGCGCTCTTGCTTTTGACAGGTTACGGAGCCTATCAAAATTCCTGGAGTCTTGTGCTTTTGACAGCCATGCGCCTGCACTAATTGCCAAACTCGAGAATGACCAGAAGACGAAGCAATACCACGTTGAGATTGCCCTGATTGTGCTCAGAACAAAGTGTGGATTTCTTCTCTAATTAACTTTGCCTCCGTCCCTGGATGCGCTTGCGCGGAGCACATGACATGTTACCTCGGACCAGGATAGGATTCAGCCCATAGT